>NW_026652280.1:103329466-103355482 GCF_009828535.3 Hylobates moloch
GGAGTCTGGCTCTGTCACCCAGGCTGGAGTGCAGTGGCGTGATCTTGGCTCACTGCAAGCTCCACCTCCCAAGTTCACGCCATTCTCCTGCCTCAGCCTCCCAAGTAGCTGGGACTACAGGTGCCCGCCGCCACTCCCAGCAAATTTTTTGTATTTTTCGTAGAGACAGGATTTCACCATGTTAGCCAGGATGGTCTCAATCTCCTGACCTCGTGATCCGCCCACCTCGGCTTCCCAAAGTGCTGGGATTAGAGGCATGAGCCACCGCACCTGGTCAAATTATCCTTTTCTACTATGGAATTAATGAACTCTCATTAATTGACAGTAAATATTCGATGGCTACGTGGTTCTTCTTACCATCTTCCATTCAGCTGAAATGTCAAGAAAACAAAATATTTGATCCTCTAATCCAAATAAAATTAGTAAGGGGAAAGGATTCTAAACACAAAGATAAATGCGTTTGAATTCACTGCTATTTGGGGTTACATTTGTTACTAATCTCCTTCCATAAAGTGAGGACTGGTTGTGTAGATGGTAACCGAGGTTGTATATAAAGTAACTGAGGACTGGTTGCATAGATAGTATTAGCTGATGCCTTTGGCTAATTCTGTCTACCTCCAGGATTTGTTTTAGAGTGTCTGTAGCTGGGCTCAAATGGGAGCTCTTCCAGAATGTACTGCCAAATGTCCTTTTCTTTGCAGCTGCGGAAACAGACAGGTGCTCGGATTGATGTGGACACAGAGGATGTAGGCGATGAGCGAGTGCTGCTTATCAGTGGTTTTCCTGTTCAGGTGTGCAAGGCCAAAGCAGCAATCCATCAGATCCTGACAGAGAATACCCCAGTGTCTGAGCAGCTTTCAGTTCCCCAGAGATCTGTGGGCAGAATCATAGGTACCACTGGATGGCTTCCTCTACTGTTTCCTTCATTCTTTACCTTTGTCCCTCTTCCACACCTTCCCAGGGTTTTTTCTGGCCTAGTTCCCCTTCACCATGTGAGGGGAAAAAAAGGGACATTGAGACCAGAGGTTTACTGTTTGTAGAAATGGTGGTAAAACCAAACCTGTTTCCTCAAGAAGTTATATGATCTGAACCTTACAAATTGATTCTTTAAGGGTTCTAGTAGATGTATTATATTTACCTTATAATTGATTTTTAAAGGGTAGCTTGGGATGCTCATGTTATCTCAAGTCTTTCAAGACAGTGCTCTAGAGGGTACCTTTTGTGCTTTCCCCTAGAGCATCGCTTAGTGCTGCTATTAGAGGCAGAGAAATGTCCTGTCCTTGATCCAGTGTTCTGACACACTATATAGCATATCTTTTTGTGACCTGATATGGCCATGCTGAGTGGTCAAAATGAAAATGACATGAAGTTAGCCAAAGTGTAGAATTTAAATAAAATGGAAAAAGGAAAGAATATGGTATTCTCCTTTTCACAGTAATGATTTCAGTATCTCCTGCTTTCCATTCAACATATTGTATTTTGTTCACTTAAGAAATGAGAACTGATTCTCTTCTCCTAGTATATACAAAACAGTGATTTCTCCAGTAGCTAAGGTTGGCCAGGAGGGAAGGGCAGGTTTTTATGTATTGTTTAATGTAGGGAGAGGCGGCGAGACAATTCGTTCTATCTGTAAAGCCTCTGGAGCCAAAATTACCTGTGACAAAGAATCAGAAGGGACATTACTACTATCAAGACTTATAAAAATCTCAGGAACACAGAAGGAAGTGGCAGCAGCCAAGGCAAGTAGCTAATAGACTTGAATTATACCTGAGCATGAGAAGATCCTTTTACTCTATCCCAGGTCAGAATATCATCCTTTCTCTTATTTTCCACAGCATTTGATACTGGAGAAAGTTTCAGAAGATGAAGAACTTCGGAAGAGAATTGCTCATTCTGCAGAAACCAGAGTCCCACGCAAACAGCCAATCAGTGTGAGAAGAGAAGACATGACAGAGCCAGGTGGAGCTGGAGAGCCAGCTTTATGGAAAAACACCAGTTCTAGCATGGAGCCGGCTGCACCCCTGGTGACTCCTCCACCCAAAGGAGGAGGCAACATGGCTGTGGTAGTGTCAAAGGAAGGTTCCTGGGAGAAACCTAGTGATGACAGCTTTCAGAAGTCGGGAGCCCAGGCCATCCCAGAGATGTCCATGTTTGAAAGTATGTAACAAAGAGGGAGCCCATTAATCATAGAAGATAGAAATACTGGCTTAGATAGTGGAGACATTAGAAGGAATGCTTTCTCAGTCTGAGCAGCCAGTATAATGTGGCTGGGGTCAGGACAGAAGATTCAGTAAGATATTTTGAAGATGGGATGGAGGTAGAATCCACACCAACAGTTGCTGGAGAGTTTGAGGATGCAGATGTTGATCACTGAAAATGATTTATGCAGGTTTAAGATTCTGCTCCTAATTGTAGGAGAGAACTTGGTGCCTCTTCCACTCTGAAGCAAAGTTGATGAAAGTCTTCTTCCTTTTCCAAAACCCAACCTGAACTACTTTCTCGAGACAGACTATATTGAGACAAGTTGTCACCAGCGAAAGATAGATACATCACCTTTATTAACAAAAATGAATTAACCAAGAGGATATTTGTAGTTTATTATTTACCCCAAAACTTTCTGTGTCTGGGTACCCTCTGAGTAGGCCTATAATTCCTGCCTTCACTGTATGCATTTTCCGTAAGCTAGCAGACCTATGTGGTGAGAATGCACAGGAGCTTGGAGGTATAAGTAGACAGGGTGGGAAAGAGAGAGCTCCTTTCGCCATGTTTTACCAGCCCGCTGTGTTATAACCTCTTAGGTTATATCCTTTAATTTCCAACCTTTTAGTTTAGTTTCTATAACAGAACAAATGAGTCTGGGATAAAGTCCTCAAAGTACTTCAAATGGTAATTGTTTTGTTTTTGTAACAGCTTAACAAATAACCTAGGTTTTCTGTTTAAAAAAAAGAAATACTGGCTTAGGGCTTGGTGGTGCAACCTGTGGTCCCAACTACTTGGGAGGCTGAAATGGGAGAAGCGCATGAGCCCAGGAAGTCGAGGCTACAGTGAGCTGGGATTGCACCGTTGCACTCCAGCCTGGGTGACAGTGAGATCCTGTCTCAAAAAAAAAAAAATTAAATATTTTTTCAAAAAGAAATACTGGCTTAGATTACCCAAAATAGGAAGCAATAAAAAGTCTTTTTTCATGAATACACTTATGTCTATCATCACAGATATTCCTTACTGGTAATAATATTTTACTTGAATTAATACTAAACATAAGTATTTTTTTAAATATAAAACAGCTGATGAAAATGGCAAAATAATGCTGACACAGTAAACAAATGAGTAATACATCAAATAATTGGATTTACATGATATTGTTTCTCTAGACATACTTTTTTTTTTTGAGACAGAGTCTTCCTCTGTCTCCTAGGCTGGAGTGCAATGGCACATTCTTGGCTCACTGCAACCTCCGCCTCCCAGGTTCAAGTGATTCTCATGCCTCAGCCTCCTGAGTAGATGAGACCACAGGTGCACACCACCACACCTGACTGATTTTTGTATTTTTTAGTAGAGATGGGTTTCACCATGTTGGACAGGCTGGTCTCGAACTCCAGGCCTCAAATGATCCACCCACCTTGGCCTCCCAAAGTGCTGGGATTACAGGCATGAGCCACCATGCCCAGCCTAGACATACTTTATCAACAAGTAAAATTCTCAGCCAGATTTTATATTGCATTTTTCATTACTGTTTTTAAAAATCATCACTATTGAAAAAGAAAAGGCTGTGAGCTTTCTCTTCTGTACATAGGTGTTGGCGTGGGCAAAGAGGACCTGGGTCCCCAAGAAGCTCACAGACTTGTCCAGGGTCACGTAAGGAGTCAGTGGTAGAATGGGATCTGGAACAGGCCCATGTCCGTCACTGTCCATGTAAAGATTGCTGTCCATATACCTTTTTACTGATCGGTGCTGCAGCTAGCATATGGAGGTTCACTTTCTGCATAATTGGTGACTGATTTGAATATGTAGCACATGACAAAGAATGTAAGCTGTTATTACTCAGTTACATGGAAAGGTACAAAGGATAGCTTAGTATCTTTCTTTAAGATATTCTTGTTTGATTCATCCAGTTGCCTCTCCTGCCATTTTAAAATGGTAACAGCCATTGGTATTTGTACCTGTCACTACCCTGGTTAGTCTCTTCATTCCAACAAGAGATGGGTCTGATGTGGCCACCATCCTTATCTCTGTGTTCAGTCCCCAGTCCTGACTTCAGTTTTCATGCTGATGAGTACCTAGAAGTCTACGTTTCTGCTTCTGAGCACCCTAACCACTTCTGGATCCAGATCGTTGGCTCCCGCAGCCTGCAATTGGATAAGCTTGTCAATGAGATGACCCAGCACTATGAGAATAGTGTGGTGAGTTGCCATAGGGACAGGGCTGGGGTTTAATGAAAAGAAGGCCTATCTTTTTCACTGTACTCTCTTCCTTTCCCTGTGGAGCAACTACTTTTCTTTCTTCCTCCTGCGATTCTGTTTATGAGCCTACCACTTTGTAACTCTCTGCCTTTGTCCTCCTCCCCACATACAGCCTGAAGACTTGACTGTGCATGTAGGAGACATTGTAGCAGCACCTTTACCTACAAATGGTTCCTGGTATCGAGCCCGGGTCCTCGGCACCTTGGAGAATGGGAACTTGGACCTCTATTTTGTTGACTTTGGAGATAATGGAGATTGCCCACTGAAGGACCTCAGGGCTCTCAGGTCAGTGCTGAGGTCAGCTCAATCCCAACTACTGACTCAGTTCTGGCCATAGGGTGGTGAGCTGTTGGCAGTTGTCGGGGGGATTTGGAAGGGAACCTGTTTACAGAGAGCAGATGGTTATCATCTCATGTTAGTTGGTTCTTTCTGAAAGCGGCAATATAAGAAGATGTTTTTGGCCCCGGGATTCTAATTTTAGTTTCTTTTACTTCAGGAGTGACTTCCTAAGCCTTCCATTTCAAGCAATAGAATGTAGTCTGGCACGGATTGCTCCTTCAGGTAAATTGGTCATGCCACCTATTGAGCTTACCTCCAAATAGAATAACTTTCATACAGTTCATTGGAAGGAATTCTCACATTCCCAGGCTTTTTGAATTCTGGGGACTCAGGTGCCTTTTCCTCACCAGCACTAGCAGCAGCCAGAAACTTGCCTGGCAGACCCAACCCAACCATAGAAGACACAGGTGCCTTCCTGAGTAGAAAAGGGTAGTTCCAACTTGCCTCCAGGGTATAATCCCCACCCCTATCAGCAGTAACCCCTACAATCTTTTGCCAGGTGACCAGTGGGAAGAGGAAGCTTTGGATGAGTTTGATAGACTCACTCATTGTGCTGACTGGAAGCCTCTGGTAGCCAAGATCTCTAGCTATGTCCAGACTGGGATCTCAACTTGGCCAAAGATCTACTTATATGATACTAGCAATGGGAAGGTAAGACTGGCATTCACTCACTGCTTGCCATATCTTCAGTGTATTTATAGCCTAATTTACTTTTTCTTTCTCAGAAACCCTTATCTGATATTACTCTTACTGTAAGATCTTTCTCACCATCTTACCAAAGGAATGTCTTTAAAGTGTCAGTCCTTCTGCCTTGTTTCCTCAAATTTGCCCTTGCTTACTGAGAGAACATCATTCCCTTTTCATTTTTCTTCTCAGAAACTTGATATTGGGCTAGAATTAGTACACAAAGGATACGCAATTGAGCTTCCTGAAGACATAGAAGAAAACAGAGCTATCCCAGACATGTTGAAGGACATGGTGAGCCATTGCAGTTATATAGGGTGCTGCTTTCAGGCAAATCTAGCACATAGACATTAAGGGCTTCTAGTCCTGATACTGTGTTAGCTTTCCTAAGGACTTTGAGCTCCTCCAGTAGTTGACCAAAGGAGCATTTTGTCCCTCTTGGTAGCCAAATGCAACTGCCTTAACCAGGTCCTATGAGAAGAATGAAAGGGTGGCCTCTTTTTTCCTAAAAGCCAACATGTTCCTCCTTTTTTCCTGTTTTCATCCACTCAGGCCACAGAAACAGATGCCTCTCTCAGCACCTTGCTCACTGAGACCAAAAAGAGCTCTGGAGAGATAACACATACCCTGTCCTGCCTCAGCTTATCAGGTACAAGCAGTATTTCCTCCCTAGAGCATCTTTGGAGATTAACTTTTCTCATTCAGTCTTTCCAGACTAGGGAGGTTAATTGAAGGCTTGGTTCCTAGTCAGGTCATTGAGCACCAAGAAGTCCATTTTTTCTTTTGAGCCTCGCTGGCAGTGCCTGCTAGAATAGGGCAGTGTCTAACTTTCTCCTTCTTATTTATCTTCAATAGAAGCTGCTTCTATGTCTGGTGATGATAACCTTGAAGATGACTACTTACTCTGAAGTCTGGGCTTCAGCTTGCTCAGCCATCTGCTTTGCTGTGTGAGTGCAGCTATCATCTATCTGTAGCAACAGGAAAGTAATGAGGGTGACAGTGGGGCACTTGCTTTGATTCCCTCTTTCCCGTGCCCTGTCTTAATATACTTCTCTGCAGCTGCTTTCCTGCAGCTTAACTTGCTCTCAGATTGAGCACTTTCAAGCTTTTTGTGTATTTCTGTGTTTGGCAGGATTTGGCATAGGAATTGGTGCCTGGAGGAGAGGAGTATATGATAAAGGATCCATGCAGTCCTTCCTTTATTACACATACAGTCTGGCTTGTTGTGGACCAAATTCATATTCTCCTCCCATCAGACTACAAAAAAATTGGACTACCACACTACAAGTGTGTCTCCCCCATTCCACCTCCTGCTCCTGATCGCTCCCCAACCCTCCAGTGTTTGAATACTGCTGTGTTACTTCCAGGCCGTTCAACGTCAGGCTCAGTCCCCTCTACCAGTCATGATGCACATTACTGCTAGGCTGTATCCTTTTCGAGGCTGGGAAACAGTCAGGCTTTCGTCATTGGAAGTGATGATTCTGCAGACTTCTGACTCACCTTATCAGGGGACTCTGGTTAAGGAAAGCTTTTGATCGCTTCTCGGCCGTTTGGCTAAGATCAAGTGTAGGAAAGCTTTTGAGTGGTGAACTCAAAGACCCCAGTTGAATCAGGAGGCAAAGGCAAAAATTAGCATAATTATATTTAAAAGCCTCAGGAAGTGGGAAGAGAATACTGCCTCCCAGCCTCAATTGCTGATACGTTATTGAAGACAGGCTTTTGAAACTGCTCCAGCTATTTCTCTGTAACCTTTAGTTAAAATATAAGTAGAAAGGAGACAGGAGGCTCAGGAAATTTTCTAAATTGCTAGTATAATATCTATATGTATGCACACATATCCACCCGTGGAGAGAGAGGAAGAGTGTACAGTCCTGTTTAAATCATTTGGAGGATTTTTTTGCTAAATAAAGTTCTCAAGAAAATTTTCTAAAACCAAATTCTGATTGACTCACAAGGTGGAAGGAGGATGTGAGCCTAAATCTGGTGAAAACTGCCAACTGCCTCACAGAAAGCCCATCTATGAAACAAGTGTCCCTCCCGTATACACATTGATATTCTTTCTCTAAAGTCACTTCAGAAATAAACATTCACTGGCTGGGCACGGTAGCTCACACCTGTAATCCCAGCACTTTGGGAGGCTGAGGCAGGCAGATTACTTGAGGCCAACATGGTGAAACCCCGTCTCTACTAAGAATACAAAAAATTAGCCAGGCATGGTGGCATGCACCTGTTGTCTCAGCTGCGTGGGAGACTGAGGCAGGAGAATCGCTTGAACCCGGGAGGCGGAGGTTGCTGTGAGCTGAGATCGTGCCACTGCACTCCAGCCTGGAGTGACAGAGAGAGACTCTGTCTCAAAAAAATACAAAAATACAAAATACAAAAATTAGCTGAGCGTGGTGGCAGGCACCTGTAATCCCAGCTATTCGGGAGGCTGAGGCACAAGAATCACTTGAACCTGGGAAGCAGAGGTTGCAGTGAACCCAGATCACGCCACCACACCGCCAGCCTGGGTAACAGAGCAAGACCTTGTCTCAAAAAAACAAATTCACTAGGAACCCGAACCAGTTTAGGTTTAGGCTGTGTGAGTAAGACCCCACCTATACTATTCAAAAGAAAAGGCAGCCGGGCGCTGTGGCTCACGCTTGTGATCCCAGCACTTTGGGAGGCCGAGGCGGGCGGATCACGAGGTCAGGAGATCGAGACCACGGTGAAACCCCGTCTCTACTAAAAATACAAAAAATTAGTCGGGCGTGGTGGCGGGCGCCTGTAGTCCCAGCTACTCGCAGAGGCTGAGGCAGGAGAATGGCGTGAACCCAGGAGGCGGAGCTTGCAGTGAGCCGAGATTGAGCCACTGCACTCCAGCCTGGGTGAAAAAGCGAGACTCCGTCTCAAAAAAAAAAAAAAAAAAAGGCCCAGATTAAGATTCTAGAAACCTGGATTCTAGGAACAGCTCTGGTAAGTAGCTCATGTAGTCTTGGAGGAATCTTTAAGGAGTAGATCTCCACTGTAAACTTTTTGCAAAATTTTAGTGTGTTTCCTTATAGCATCTTTCCATTTCTGACAGTACTGTGAGGCTCAAATGAGAGGCTTGAAGTACTTGAGGTGCTTCAAAGTAAATATAAATGTATAGTAATGTGGATGGTAGAAAAATGGCAAGTGAACTTTTTTTAAGGATAAAGCAAGATAAACTAGAAAATTTAAAACTAGCACATAAGGATGCCTTACACAGGTCTTTTTTTTTAAATTTAGGGATTAGTAACGTCTACCTATATACTACATGGCAACTATATTTTCTCATAACCACAATTCTCAAAATTTATTTTCTCAGAAAAATCTCAGTATTAGCCAGGCACCGGTGGCTCACGCCTATAATCCCAACACTTTGGGAGGCTGAGGTGGGCAGATTGCTTGAGCTCAGGAGTTCAAGACCAGCCTGGCACCATGCCGAAACCCCATCTCTACCAAAAATACAAAAAAATTAGCCAGGCATGGTGGTGTGTGCCTGTGGTCCTAGCTACTTGAGAGGCTGAGGTCGAGAATCGCTTGAGCCCAGGGGAGCAGAGGTTGCAGTGAGTGAGCCAAGATTGCACCACTCCACTCCAGCCTGTGTGACACAGCAAGATGCTGTTTCCAAAAAAAGAAAAGAAAAATCTCAGTCCCAATTAGCAGAAAGGCTCTAGTGAAGGAACAGCTCTGGTGAGTAGTTCAGGTACTCTTGGAGGAATCTTTAAGGAGCTTCCATTTATTTGATATTTCAGATGTTGACTGCAATGAACTCGCTGAAGCATGCTCAGCCCTGGAACTGGTGCTACCAGAGTTCCTTAGGGAACCTTTACTCTTAAGATAGAGGTCCCTGATATAAATCATTTATAAGACTTCCTACCCTGGAAAATGAGTAATGTCTCATTCTTACCTGCAGTTTGTTACTATGTATAAAAGTCTTTTTCTTTAATATGCCTTTAAGTCTTACCTGTTTACAGCCCATTCTGATGGGTTCTTTTGTCATTCTGTTAGTATAACCCAGTACTTTTCCTGCTGCCTGGAATGCCCTCTTCTATGTCACCTATTCTGTCCATTGAGATCCCCAACTTGGGCCAAAGCCAAGGGATCTATGTGCCTTCTTTGGTTTTCTCCACATCTGTAGCACCTCAACTGAAATAATATGGATAAAAACAGCCCAACAAATCTCAGTCTTTCTGAACTAGGGAGTTCACTGATTAGTGCTCAGTAAATGGTTAGAATAAATGGGGAAATAGTTTAGGGCATGGAGGAAGGCAAAGGGAACCAAAAATCCTTAGGTACTTTCCCTCCGTAGCTCAGGTCCCTGTGATCTTTTCAGTGAATTTAGCTCTGTAAGGTGTATGTCCCACTCCAGCCAACCCTATTACCCACCCCACCAAGAAACAGTGAACACTTGGTGATTGCACTACCCTTTATTTCTAGGATGGAAAGTGTCCTGAATCACATCCCAGGCCCCTGATTCCATGTGTCAAGGCTTCCAGCCCCTCAAAGCGTTGGAATAATCATGTTCAAGGAGGCTCACTGGGCAGGTGGCCAACATCCCTTTCAAGGGGATACACCATAAAGATGACATTGTCCAAGGGAGGGAGGGCAGGGTGACCTGGTCTGACCACCTCAAAGCCCATGTAGCTGAAGGCCCGCAGCAGGGCACCTGTGAAAGGGTAGAACAAATGATGAGAACATGCTTTAAAACTCAATACATGTATGCCCCCAGATTTGATTTCTTCCACTAGGGAGTGGCCCTGGGAAGCAGTGTAGTGCAGGCATATAGGATGTGCTTTAGTCAGACAGACCTAGGCTCTAACTCTGGTTTTAACACTTGTTCTGTGAGTTAGTCCTGCAGAACTTCAGTTTCCATCTATAAAATTTTCCATTTATAAATCATAGAACCTTCCTCCTCACAGAATTTAAGATTAAATGTGATGTTCATGAAGTGCTTAACACTAGAGATGAGTGAAGTCTACCTATATACTAATACAATGATGGCATAGTAAGCTCTGAAATAATATCTATCACTTATGAATGGTTATTCACCATCCCTTGTCTTATATCCAACAGAGTTTGAACTCCTTGAGGCAAGAGGCTATAGTTTCTGTAACATATGCTCCAGGCATCTGGTTAAATATGTCCCCGTTCCCTTGGCCTTATGTCTGACCCTTTCACATTGTAGGTGCTCCATAAGTTTGAGATCCATTTTGTCCTGCTGGCCACATCCGTTGAATGGATTCTGTCTAATTTCACCAGTGCTCCTTCAATCTGGCCCCTAACACCACCTGCAGGGGCTTCCTCAGAGTCCAGTTGTAACTTGATGGAACAAGTTACAACTTCCCACCTTTGTGGTGGGTGGGAAGAAAAGAATCCCTGAAATGCCTGAGGGTGCATTTTTAAAGATGGGGGAAGAGGGTCTCCTATAAAGGAAAAGGAGTTATCCAGCTGCCTCAGCATGAGGAGCAAGGAAGAACAGCAGATCCCCACCTCTGTCGTTCCGATCATTCTGGAAGTTCACAAACACAGAGTCCACATTTGTCTTCTCTTCCACGTACTCCAGGGTTGCGGTCAAACTAGGAGCCACAGAAAAACAGTTAAAATGTTTGGCCAACTCAAAATCCAGAAAGACACCTACTTGGAGCAGAAAAAATCTTATTGGTCGTTTTCTGCCCTCTACTCACTCAAGCCAGGAAATGAAAGTTGCTAAACTAGTTTTGGTAGATTTTTCTCGGAAGCCAAGAGATTGCACACCACTGGATGTAAGCCACAGAAGGGGTCTGGGGAGAAAGGACTACTGAGATGAACAGCTAGAAAGTACTTCGTTATTCAACTATTTCTGGATCTGAGTCCAACTTCCCATGGACTCATCCCTTGAACCCCACATCCTGGCTCAGCTCACAGGCTTGTCTGCATGCCAGGTGAATGGATTGCTTATATCTAGCTCCAGAATTAGCCCTATGTACTATGACATGATAGAAGGGTGAAATCCCCTATCTATCCCCTCCCCATTCTCCCATCCAGGCTCAGTCACCTTTCCCGGTTGCCTTGATCCAAGGCCCGATACGGGATATCCAGGAAGAGTCGATGGTCACAGAGAAGGCCGTGCCAATGGGCAGAGGTCTGGGAGGTGAGGCGGAAGTGAAAGTCTAACTGTACTGGGTCCTGGTGGAGCAGGGGGTCAGTAGCCAGCACCGTCAAGTTCCCAGCCTGGAAAAGGAGTAAAAATGCTCCTCTAGTCTTCAAATCAGACCTCAGGCAGATTGGGGTATGTCTGTTGAAGCAAGGTGGGCGTTGATGGGGGGAGCCTGGGAGAATCGGAGCCAAGATCTTAAAGATGCAATAATATCCCTTAGTCCCAGGAACTAATAGCCTATGCCTATTATGGAGTTCTCCTTTATATCAAACAATCCAGCTGAGGTAGTATTACTGCCTGCTGACTTGAACACAGGAGTACAATAACCATTTAGGAACTTAGAAATGTTTACATCAGAGAGCTTAGGATTTAAACAAAGCTTTATAATGTGCTTCCTTTCTCACTAATAATTTCCACTTTTTTCATTATATGGGTTTTCTCTAAATTCTTCTATTTAAAATGCCGTAGTTACAACCAGGCTTGTTATTGCAATATGATATGTGGGCAAGTTCTGGATTCCAGATCCTGCTTAGCATCTAAACAGCTTTATGTCCCAGAAGTCCTATAGAGTTTGTTCTGCCTTTGTCCCCACTCCCTCTTTTCCCATCCTGATTTTCACTACCATCTGTATGACCTTGATTTTACAGTCTGTGGGCCAGAATCCTTGTCTATATAACAAGTAGCTTTTACACATGCGTTCCAAGATTCCATCTACCTCTATAATTCATCTTCCAACTTGCTAATGTCCCTCCTCTGCAAGGTATGCAAGAAAAGGGTTGCCCTGTCACAGCACCAGCTGACAGTCCACTTACCGAATACAGTTCTTTAAGCTGGTCGTGGTTACCCTGCTCGGTGCTTTTGCCCTCCTGGAGGCCTACTAGGGACTCAGGAGCACTGGAGGCAGGAACGGGGCTGGAGTGTCAAGTCCTCCTCTTCCTTATAAGTGATGCTGGTTGGGAAAGAGACCCAAATTAGTTTATCTTGGAATCTGAGGTGGGAAGATACACAGTACCAGGCTCTGGCATGATCTGTATTTTCTGTTGTCCAGCCTGTTTCTATGCTCCTGGGCCAACCAGATGGAAAAATTCTGAAGTTCCATGCCAGCTTTCCACCCCCTATTCTGTTGTTATTTCTTGCCATTTGGGAAATTCTTTCAAATTCTTTTACTTTTTCCTTACATATTATATAAACAACTACAAATAGAGATGAAAACAAGTACCTTTTATAACAACGAGGCAGCATCTTCTCCCGGAGGGTGATCCGGTACTTGTAACAGTAAAGGTAATAGGCGTATGGAGACCAGATCGGGTAGAGGTAGTTACGTGTTTTTCCCCTCTTGATATAAGAAAGGGAGTAGACAGAGGGGCGACACCTGTTACAAGGCAGTTTTTCAGTTCAGTGCCTCCCTGTGGCAAAGTGAAGTTCACAGGTGGGTGGCAGAGGTTTAGGCAACCTGGTGGCATTGTGACCCAGTGGGCACTATGACATGGATAAGGGGTCAGCCCTTATGTCACCTCAGGACTCCACTCTGCTGCTCATCTACCCTAATCCCTTATCCAGGGCTCATATTCAACTAGTATGCATGTTATGGCTGTATGAATGATTGAAAAATAGGACTTGAAGACTTTGTACTGGTTGGCCAAAAGCCCTGCCTGAGCACTTGTGCCCACCCACCCTGCTCCTCTGTGGACACTCCCCTTCCCCTAAAATCCAGCAAGTAAAGAGTTGGTATCTGACTCTTCCAAGGCTCTGATCCAGTGGTGACCTGATTAGTTGATTCCCAGTTCATACCAGTTGAGTATTTTTATTATCATCCCTACCCTTAATAACCCAGGGTTGCTACAGATTGTTGAATCCTTGTAGGGTAGGAATTGCAAACTAAATGCCTTCAGGGGCCTAGACAGCTTATGGAAATTAGTGGAGTGGCAGGGTAGGGCTGTAGCAAAATAGGAAAGCTCACACCTTATCTAAAGGAAGTCCACACAACTCAATTCCATCCAGTTCCATGCAAGAATGCAGACTTGATGGTGCTGTATCGTATGATTTTTGAACAGAAACTAGAAAGACAGTTTTGTAGTAAATCTCACCAATTTTAAAAAATATCGACTACTGGGCCGGTTGCGGTGGCTCACGTCTGTAATCCCAGCACTTTGGGAGTTCGAGGCGGGTGGATCACGAGGTCAGGAGATCGAGACCATCCTGGCTAACACGATGAAACTCTTGTCTGTACTAAAAATACAAAAAATTAGCCGGGCGTGGTGGTGGGCGCCTGTATTCCCAGCTACTTGGGAGGCTGAGGCAGGAGAATGGCGTGAACCCGGGAAGCGGAGCTTGCAGTGAGCTGAGATCGCGCCACTGCACTCCAGCCTGGGGTACAGAGCAAGACTCCGACTCAAAAAAAAAAAAAAAAAATCGACTACTAAAAAAATTGTTGATAAACAACATTGTAAGCAAAATTTGATTCTGGGACTGCCAATTTGAGACCTCTGCATATTTATCCATTCAACAAATATTTATTGAGGGTCTACTATGAGCCAGCCAGTATTCTAGGTGCTTGAGATACATCAGTGAACAAAACAAATCCCTGCCATATGGAACATATCTTCTAAAAGTGAAAGGACAAACCTAGAAAATAAACATAGTAAATCATTTAGTATGTTAGAAGGTAACTGCTATGGGGTGGGGAGGAATAGAGCAAGATAAAGGAAGATAAGGAATGTGAAGGGGATGGGTCAGGGTTACAGTAAGAAATAGGGTGATCTCTCACTGAAAAAAAACTGACATTTAATTAAACACTTGGAGGATGTGAGGTTGTTAACCAAGCCAGCATCTGAGGATAAGAGCATCCAACGCAAAAGCAGCCAGTGCAAAAGCCCTGAGCAGGAAATGTGCCTGTTTTCAAGAAACAAGGAGGCCACTGTGGGTGGAGCAGTGTAAATTATAGAGGAGCTAATGGGGTCAGATTATGTATGGCCTTGTAGACCACCTGATGGCCTTTTTCTTTTACCTTGAGTAAAGGAGGAAGTCATTACAAAGTTTTGGGTGGAAGAATGACATGATCTGACTTATGCTTTAAAAAGATCATTCTGGCTGCTATAAATAAGCTACAGAGAATTATAAACTGTAGAGAATTAAGGGAGATCTTTTAGGGGACTATTGCAGTAATCCAGGAGAAAGTAGTGTCTTACTCCAAGGTAGAGCATTGGAGGTAGTGACAAGTGGTTGGATTCTGGAACTACAAGTGCTCCTTGACTTAAAATAGGGTTATGTCCTGATAAACCCATCGTATGTTGAAAGTATCGTAAGTTGAAAAGGCATGTAACACACCTACCAAACACCATAGCTTAGCCTAGCCTATCTTAAACATGCACAGACAACTTAGCCGACAGTTGGGTAAAATCATCTAACACAAAGCCTATTTTATAATAAAGTGTTGAATATTTCATGTAACTTATTGATGTCCTACTGAGTGCACATCACTTTCACACCATCACAAACTCAAAAATTGTAAATCCAAGTCAGGGACTATCTGTAAGTTAAAGGTAGAACCCACAGGATTTCCTGATGGAGTATGAGAGAAAAGAGAATGGAAAGAATGGAGTTTCTGTCAACTGAGAGGAAAAAGGCTGTGCAGATGGGGCAGTTTTGGGGGCGAGGGGGGAATAAAATAAGTTCAGTTTGGGACAGTTAACTTCGAGGTGTCCTTTGGATACATAAGAGGAAAATGACGAATAAACAGTAGAATATTTGAGATGAGTTTGGGAGATGTCTAGGATGGAACTAGAAATTTGGGAGTCATTGGCATATAAATGGTATTGTAAGCCACGAGACTGGATGAGATCAACAGTGAGTGTATCCTGAGAAGAGTAAAGGTTCAAAAACGGAGTCCCGGGGGCATTCTAAGAAGCGGGGAGAAAAGGAGAAATCAGCAAACGAGACTGAAGAAGACCGGTGTCCAGGAGGTCAAGTAGCGTATTTAGGAGGAAGGAGGACTGGTCAGTATGTTTAAGGGCCAGTCTTTCCATAATCTCTGCCAAATGGACCTTCTTTCATCCAGTTTTTATGGTCTTCTGTCCAGTACTGAGACCTTCCCCAGAGGGAACTGTCGCGGCCCTACCATAGTTGCTTTTTTACTATGGTTTACATAGCTTGTGATTTAGAATTCTCCTTTATTAGCTTAAATACTGCAGCATAATGATTAAGGGTTAGGCTCCTCCTGGAGCTGGCAGAGTTTTCCAAGAGATCCCATCCTTTACCACTTTTAGGTAGATTTGAAGTAAGGAAAAGTGAGAGCATCACTCATTCTCCCGTCAGTATCCAGTCATCACAGAACGTCAGAATTAAAAGTTACCCCAGCAACTAGAGCTAAAGCAAAGCCCACACTTTCAAGAGGAAGAGCGTCTTTTCCGGCGTCAGTCCACCTAACACTCATTCCATTATCAGTCAGTAATTCTGGGCGTCCGTCCCCTCTGCCAAAAAGTAGAAACAGGCAAGCCGCGGTGCCATCTCTCCCCCCGCCCGCTCTCCATCCCTTCGCTCAGCCCAGACCAAAGCCGCGCCGGCGCGCCGCAGGCAGCCCTGGCGGGGGCCTTTCCTGCCGCCCGACGCCCGGGTCCTCACTCAGGTCTCATTCTGTGCCTGTGAACATGGCGGCGCACGTGGTCACGGCCCCGGGCAGAGCTCTGCTGCGTGCGGGCGCTGGGCGGCTGCTACGGGGAGGCGCCCAGGAGCTACTGCGGCCGCGACATGAAGGGAAGTCCCCTGGCCTGGCCTGCGACTTCAGCCTCTCTCAAAATCGGGTGAGGGCTGAGTGTGGGGTAGGGGGTAGACACGCTCGAGTATTGTTTCTGGAGGCGCACTGGGACCTGGAGGGAGCCGATGTGGGGGTGGCGGGCTTTCCTTGAGGGGCTGGTGGCCGTGGTGGAGGGAGAGGGTGTTCCTTGTGGAGACTAGCTCACCGTCGCTTTCCTGGCCGCCAGGGCACGGTCATTGTGGAGCGCTGGTGGAAGGTACCGCTGGCCGGGGAGGGCCGGAAGCCGCGCCTGCACCGGCGACATCGCGTCTATAAGCTGGTGGAGGACACGAAGCATCGGCCCAAAGAAAACCTGGAACTCATCCTCACGCAGTCGGTGGAGAGTAAGGCCCGGGCCGAGGCGCTTCCTCTCAGGCTGGTCCGGTTTGGCATCAGCTTTTTCTAGCCCGTCCCCCTCAACTATTTACCTTGCTTTTTCTTTGTGGAAATAATCAACTCTATATGTGAGAAGAGGAAGCCATAAAAACTATTTTGATTGTGACATTGGCCTCCAGCATTGAAAATTAAAACATAAAGGCAGCAACATCATTAACAGTGTGTGGGGAGAGGAGCCTGACAATTTGTGCCACATATACTGAAATCCTCCATGGGACAACTCCTCCCTCTGTACAGGGGATATTAAATTTATACATAAAGTTCTAAAGAAACTAATTAGCAGTCTCTTAAATCTTCTTCCTAGTGAATATGAGTTAGCATTTCTTTTAGGAAAAATAAGCACTGTGAGAAAGTAAGAGGTGCTTCTCTCTTTGATCATCTTTTCTTTAGGGACTCCTCGATGGTTCTGATTCCCCTGTCTCTGTTCTCATTGACAGATGTTGGAGTCCGGGGTGACCTGGTCTCAGTGAAGAAATCTTTGGGCCGGAATCGACTCCTTCTTCAGGGACTGGCTGTGTATGCATCCCCTGAAAACAAGAAGCTGTTTGAAGAGGAGAAATTGGTGAGCTCAAAGGAAGGACAGAGAGACTTCTTTTCTCTCGCAGCTTCCTTCCCTTTGACATTTAACTTGAAAATGAAATAGGAACTAGAAGAACAGGCATCCAGAAGCCCAGCCAATGCCCAGCATAGGAATAGTTTGATGCTATTTAACATGGGCTCATTTTTCTTTTACTGCTTTTCATCTCTAACTTTCTTTTCTAGCTGAGACAAGAAGGAAAATTAGAGAAGATCCAGACCAAGGCAGGTGAGGCGGTGAGTAGAAACGTAAAAAGTATTTATTTGTCACTTACAAGACTTAACCAACCTCACCCTGAGAGTCTCCCTCATTCCTTTGAGATCTCCTGATTGCAGACCCAAGAGTGGGAGAAAGGGGAAGTGTTGTGGCTGCCCCCAAAACCGGTATGTAGACCTCTTGGGAGATCCCTGATGTGTTGCGTGAAGTGCCTTAAAGTACCAAGGGAGGTCCCAATCTGGGAATCAGGGAACCCATGGAATAGTCTGAGATGAGGGCTCTGCCTTCAAGGATGTTTACCTACAAGTTGGAGAGAACATGGACACATGAGAAGATAATCAGTACAGGTGCCTGCCACCATGCCCGGCTAACTTTTGTATTTTTGGTAGAGACAGGGTTTCGCCATGTCGGCCAGGCTGGTTTCAAACTCCTGGGCTGAAGTGATCCACTTTGGGAGACCCATCTTGGCCTCCCAAAGTGCTGGGATTACAGGCATGAGCCATCATGCTTGGCTTGCATACCTTGTAACCCTGACATGTTTCCTCTCCTTTGACTCCAACTCATAATTCCTTTCAGACAGTGAAATTTCTAAAAAGCTGTCGCCTGGAGGTAGGGATGAAGAACAATGTCAAATGGGAGCTGAACCCTGAAATAGTTGCCCGCCACTTCTTCAAGAATGTGAGTGTTCCCAAAAATCACTCTACCCCTGAGGTGGAAGCTGCCTCTGGGAAGGAGGCCTGGGATTGATCCCTTTGTTAGGAAGGGTTGTGATCATCCAGTTATAGTTAAGGAAAGTATTCTTGGTTAGTTTGCAGGAGTATGGGAAGGAAATGGCTAAGGACTAAGGATGGTCACATAGAATTTGAAGATTCATAGGAAAAGGTGGTGGTTTCCATTTATTTCCTGTCTACCTAGGGAAACGCTGGGGATTTGTGACTCACTGGAGAATTGTTACTTTGGTGGATGAAGTGGTTTTGGCCTCAAGCCCTGTTTCTCTTTGTGAATCTACCTCCCTTTCTGAGAATCAGAATTGAATATTTCTCTACTACCGTCTATGAAGGTGTATGCCCTTCTCTCCCATGGAATCAGCCAGAGTAGACACCCCAGTTTTATGCATCCCTGTGCAGGAAATCCTGTAACCCTCTTTATGAGGTTCCCTAGAGTGGCAGTCATGAAAACAGAGTTCGTTTGAGCTGAGATTTTTTTTTTTTTTTTTGTAGCTTGGTGTTGTGGTTGCCCCACATACGTTAAAGTTACCAGAAGAGCCTATCACACGGTGGGGCGAGTATTGGTGTGAGGTGACGGTGAGTGTTTTGCATACTTTCTTTTTTCTTTTCTTTCTCCTTTTCCCCCACTTTTTCCTTTTTTTCCTTTCTCTTAAAGACAGGGTTTTGTTTCATTGCCCAGGCTGGATTCAAACTCCTGGGTTCAAGCGATCCTCCCACCTCACCTCCCAAGTAGCTAGGACTATAGGCGTTAGCCACCGCACCTAGCACCTACCTCTCCCTTTTTTCTTTTTTTTTTTTTTGAGATGGAGTGTCACTCTGTTGCCCAGACTGGAGTGCAGTGGCACAATCTCAGCTCACTGCAACCTCCACCTCTCAGGTTCAAGCAGTCCTTCTGCCTCAGCCCCCATAGTAGCTGGGATTACAGGCACACGCCACCATGCCTGGCTAATTTTTGTATTTTAGTAGAGACAGGGTTTCCCCATGTTGGCCAGGCTGGTCTCAAACTCCTGACCTCAGGTGATCTACCTGCCTCAGCCTCCCGAAGTGCTGGGATTACAGGCATTAGCCACTGTGCCCAGCCCTAACTCTCCTTTTTCTGACTGGGAGAAAAGTCAGGGTGAAAAGCTGGGATTAGGTGGTGCTAAATCTTACCTACCTGACTGATCTCTGAGAATTCCCATTGTTTTGTATGCAGGTAAATGGGCTTGATACTGTGAGAGTGCCTATGTCTGTTGTGAATTTTGAGAAGCCCAAGACCAAAAGATATAAGTACTGGTTAGCCCAACAAGCTGCCAAAGCCATGGCCCCCACCAGCCCCCAGATCTAAATCTCCTCTCCCTCCAAGGCAGCAAAGCAGAATCAGGAGCAGTGGAGCAGAAATGGGCAAGCACCCTGATCTCACTCCCAGCTCTGACCAAATACAGAATTTTAGAGAACATCTGAAGACATCAGACTGCACTGCGTATACATGTTGAATTCTTCATTTTTGCCATCTTTATCTTTAACTGTCATCACTGGGGCAGTCTTGTTCCAGAAGTACCAGGCTGTAGATTTGATAAGCTAGATACAATAGACCGAAACCATCCAAAACCTGTTTAGCTTCTTCCTCCATTGGAGTTTATTGGGACAAACAGAAGAGCCAGCCATTGTCTCCAGTACTTGCCTCATTCTCATCATCCAAACTGAACATTTGTATCCCAAGCAGAAATAAAGAGATTATGTTCTTTTTAAGTGTTGTTTACTGGTCTTGAGTAGATGGGACAGGACATCCAACTGAGATTTCCTTGAGCCACAGAGGTTTGCTGCTAAAAAGGAAAGGAGAATATCTTAGACTGCATCCCACAGTTACTGTGGTATGAACAAATTGTGCTGAACAAGTTGATGATGTGTTTGGTCTTAACACTTACTCTTCTTAGATACACTGATGCAGTCATCAGTGTGAATAAGCACAATGGATTCTACTTCTCTAAGACCTGAGTAAGGCCTAAGGGTAATTGTTGGAAAGCTGGGATGAAAGAAGCTTAAAAAGGGAACTTTGTTCCTTGAACCAGCTCCTGAAATTCTGAAAAAGAAGTTACCTTAATTTTGTAGACCAAGATTAAGATAGGGAGCTAGTCATAAGGTAATTCTGGAATGGATGAATGGATGTCTTGATGGGAGATAAGGAAAGTAGATGATAGTTTTCTTTTTTCTTTTTTTTTTTTTTTTTTTGAGACAGAGTCTTGCTCTGTCACCCAGGCTGGAGTGCAGTGGTGTAATCTCAGCTCACTGCACCTCTGCCTCCCTGGTTCAAATGATTCTCCTGCCTCAGCCTCCCAAGTAGCTGGGACTACAGGCATGTGCCAGCACCCGGCTAATTTTTTATATTTTTAGTAGAAATGGGGTTTCACCGTATTGACCAGGATGGTCTCGAACTCCTGACCTCATGATTCAGCCTCCTAAAGTGCTGCGATTACAGGCGTGAGCCACCATGCCTGGCCTGAAGGTAGATAGTTTTCTATAAGTTCAGAGTTTCATTAGTAGAAAAAAGAACATTCATTTTCAGGTGGATTGTGCCAAGGTCACTCAAATACAATGTGAGGTCGTGCAGTTTAGGGTAGTAAAGATGAGATCATTGACTCCTTCGCTATCCATACCAGACATTGGTTTCTTTCCTGTTTGAGCTCACCTACCACTCTGAGTCAAACACTTTTCATCCCATCTCAGCTAATGAGAAAGTCTGTCATCAGTAGTTGCACTGATAACTATAGCCAACTTCATACTTGACAGAGCTCTATAACAAGTCTGGCACTGGCACTATCTGAAATTTAGCATTTCTCCCCTCCCCACCCTTTTCTTTTCTTTTTTTTTTCTTTTGAATGGGAAAATAACATTATTTCACATTAGGGAGTAGGCAGGCATCCAGGCTCAACTGGAATTGCTTCTTGGTGGCACTGGGGACCATGAGCATGTTGAAGTGTACCATCTTGCTCATGCTGGTGCTTACCCAACTATGATAATGTTGCTGATCTGGATATCCCTGATGCAAGGGGATGGGTGCACGAACATGTTCTTGTGCTTCTTGAAGCAACTGTACTTACACATGTAGTAGAAATAGTCTTGGTGGATGATGTTGATCTTTTGCATCTTTTATCTTGGTCACCATGCCAGACAGGATCCACCCTCAGATGGAGACGTTACCAATGAAGGGGCAATCAGTGTAAGTATAGGTGCCCTCATATCCCATTTGGGCATATTGAAGCCCAAACTGGTTTTTTTTTTTTTTTTTGAGATGGAGTTTCACTCTTATTGCCCAGGCTGGAGTGCAGTGGCATGATCTCGGCTCACTGTAATCTCCATCTCCCGGGTTCAAGCGATTCTCCTGTCTCAGCCTCCCAAATAGCTGGGATTACAGGAGCCCGCCACCAGCCCAGTTAATTTTTTGTGTATTTTTAGTAGAGACGGGGGTCTCACCATATTGACCAGGCTAGTATTGAACTCCTGACCTCAGGTGATCCACCCGCCTCGGCCTTCCAAAGTGCTAGGATTACAGGCATGAGCCACCGCACCCAGCCCCAGACTGATCTTGTGGTCCTATAGGAACTTCTCATTGCCAGTGTCTCCCAGCAGGACCCTCTTGTTTTGAAAGATGGTTGACTGCTTTTGGTAGGCACACTCAGTCTTGGATTTAACAGAACTTCCTGAAAGGTTTGAGCCTCCATTAACTTGCAGAGACCCCAGCATTTAGGAAGCGCTAATCTAGATTGAAGCAGATGCATACATTTCTGTACCCCAGTTAATCCCTAGTGAGTTGGAGACACCCAGAATTAACCCCCAAACTGAAGCACAGAGTTCTGCCATCCTGGACACACTCCTGAGGTTTGGGGAGGACCTGCAGCCTCGGCATGAGTCCCAAGCCCACTGAAATTTGCCATTTCAATGATCCCCATTCCTGTTGTCCTTGAAATGGTAGCCTAATTACACACACACAGCATCTCTCAACATGACCATCGTGAAACTCTGAAATTGAGCAACAAGCACACATTTCACACAGCTAACCTTAAAAAGCATTTAAATACCTGCCATAGGTTGAGTTCTTGGCGAAAACACTCTGTGTTGGAGATTCACATGCAGAAATTTAGTGGGAGGAGTTATCTGCATCAACACCTACTGGGGAGTAAAGGCAGTAGAATTGGGTATAGGGAGAAATGGAGCTGATGCAGTCTTAACAAACGCCTCAGTCAATCAGGAGCTCAAACTAGGATGGCTCTGCAGGATGCCCCAATAGGGTAAGTGGGCTGGACCTTATCTCCCCACTTCACCAGGAAAGGGGTATGATCTTGAGTGAGGTGGCTCACTTCAGCCAAAGGCGGTCCCTGGATGGAGCACAGGTGACAGCTGTCAGCATTCTTAGCAGCTTCAGTCCTCAAGGGGAAAATATGGGCAGCACACCACAGTCAACACTACAGTCCACCCTTTGCACTGCTCAGACTGATTTGTTTAATTAGTTTTGGAATGGTTTCTTCAGGATTCTGATGGATCACTTTCTGGGGAAATTTAAAAGAGGAAGGTCTGGAACAGGCCACAGCCTCTGCTGCAGTAGCTTGAGTTTGCAACTGGCATTCACCTCCCTTCTCTACTACCTATTGTTGATCTTTCCCCAATCCCCTCAGACTTGTACCTCTGGTTCATGTGGGTTACCAGATGAGGTACCTGGCCATCATGCCCTTCTCAGGCTATGAGTGCACTTGTTCATTTATCATCAAAATTGGGCAAGGAGAAACATACTCAAGTGGATGATCTGGGTGCCAGATATATTCTTCCCTGTCCCCACTGTGTAATAGCCGCCCCACCTCCTGATAATGACTCCTTTCCTTGCCTTCTTGTCTCTTGGTAGTGATTTGGAGTAATCTAGTGCCTGCCATAGCTTAAAGTTTAGTGAGACTCAGTGTGTCCACTGGTGCAAATATTCCCCTTCTGGGAACCAGGACTTCTAAACCCTTAGAGACCAGAGTTGGGATAGAAGGCACAGTTTCTTCAATTGGGTCACTGGGAGTGATGATAATGGCAGGCTGCTCCTACACGCACCCTTTGTTCCCCAGAGCCATATATTTTCCTTAAGGATACACTATTCAATGGCTATTGGTCTCGGGTGTGTACTGCATCATGAAGGATATATCATCATGAAGGATGATATCCTTACAGGGTATCATCTCCAATCTGGTGCCTTAGCTGTGCTTTTAACAAGCACTTTATCAGGGAGCAGCTTCTGCATAGTATGGTATGTGATTAAAGCTGATCCCACCATCATGTACCCAGCATTGTACCTCCTTGCTATCAAGTGGGTCTCTTGGTTTGATGCAATGTTACACAAGATTTCAGGCCAATGGATCAAAATTTTGTAAACCTTTGGATGATGTTGCTGACCGAGGCTGTGCAGGCAGGAAAGGCAAACCAGTACCCATAATATACATCAATGTCCCTTCAAGATAGAACACTTCCCCTTCCAAGGTAGCAAGGATACAGTGTAATCAACTTACCACCAAGTGGCTAGATGGTTTCCTTGAGGAATGGTGACATCAGGCTAAGTGTTGGTCTCTGTTGCTGGCAAGCTGGACACTCACTGATGCAGTAGTTAGATCAGACTTGATGAGTCCATGACGTTGAACCCTTGCATTTGCTCCACCGTGGCTCCTCCGTTCATAGGATCACTTTGCCAGCATTGGGATGCCAGCAGCAAAGCCTGGTTAACATTATTTGGCTAAGTCATTCCATCTGCTTGGTTGGTGCCTTTTCTGTGGTGGATGTTATCTGATGGGAATTAACCTACAATACAAAAATCATCACACTGTATACCCATTCTCGGGTATGTTATGTGCCTTTTCCCCACACTTCCTTGTTTTTAATCTTCCAGTTTGCTTTCCAGGCCCATGAGTCTATATATATTCTTACTTCTGGCAGGTACACAGGCCATCTCTAAGTGGGGCCATAGTGCAGCCACAGTGTATTTCCAGCTTACTTTCACCTAATGAGACAACTGTACATTAACCAAGCTCAGCCTTTTTCCTCTTCTGTCATCGGGTCATGAGGGATCTCTGATCCATGTGGCTACAGATGTAAATTGAGAAAGCACCACCAGTGCATCAGTAGTGGGTGACAGGGGATCTGGGCACCTGCTTATGTAGCTCACTTTTGCCTTCCAGCCCTGCTTGTTCCCAATTCTACATATGCCACTTTCATTTTATGAAGGATGACCCGTCAACCCACCCAGCCTTATGACTTGTGGGTTTGACAGAACCCAGGTTATAATACATCATCACTTAACATCCCATAGGTAAGCACGTTGTCTCAACTAGGGCTCAGTAGCATTCCAGGAGCTATCTTTTGCAAGGTGTATAATGCTCTGTTTCAGATGGCATGACATTGCTCCAGCACTACAGGGGGCTGTGTGTGACTTACTGTTGGGATTTATCACGAACAGTATATGATCTTTTCTCACCACTGACACCTCTAATATAATATGATGTCTTGTGATCCAAGCCGCAGGGCCATTTGTACCACAGTCTTGACCTGCTACAGAGCTTTTACCTGCTCTGGGACCCACTCAAAGTTGGCAGCCTTTTGTGTCACCTATGATATTTGTGTCAGAGCAACATTTCCAAGTATGGAATATGCTAGCAATAGACCCCAAGACATTTGCAAGGCATTGTGCTTTTTAGTGGTGAGAAATATGAGATGCAAAATTTCTCCTTATCATCTTTGGAGGGAATGTCCTGGTATGCTTCAGACCACTGGACTTTTAAAAACTTCACTGATCTGGCAAGATCCTGAATATTTGTAGGATTCTTGCACTACTATTTGAAGAAGATTTATCCTACCAAGGCCTCTGATACAGGTAACATTTCAGGTTCATCCTGTACAATTACCATGATGCCATCAGTGCAGTAATGGGATGTCCTATGGTATATCCTAATGGTCCAGGTCCCTTCAGACTATATTATGACAGAGGCAGGAGAGTGTACATGGTCCGGAGGCAAAACTGTAAATGTATATTATTGGTCATCTCAGTGAAAGCAAGCTTTTATGATCTTCCTTTCTACGAGGATGAAAAAGGGTGCATTGTGAAGATCAATACATACCATGTAGGCCGCGTTAATCTTTTCCAGCAAAGATACCACATTTGGAAGAGCAGATAGAATTAGCATTATTTGTTGATTGAGATTGCAGTAATCCATACTCATTCTCCAAGATCTGTCTGGTTTTAGCAGTTGCCAGACTAGTGAATTAAATGGCAATATGATGGGCACCACCACCTCTGCATTCTTTAGGTCTTCAAGTGGGGCACTAATGGAGTAATTTTTATTTATTTATTTATTTATTTTTTATTATTATTATACTTTAGGTTTTAGGGTACATGGGCACAATGTGCAGGTTTGTTACATATGTATCCATGTGCCATGTTGTTTTGCTGCACCCATTAACTCGTCATTTAGCATTAGGTATATCTCCTAATGCTGTCCCTCCCCACTCCCCTCACCCCCACAACAGTCCCCGGAGTGTGATGTTCCCCTTCCTGTGTCCATGAGTTCTCATTGTTCAATTCCCACCTATGAGTGAGAACATGCGGTGTTTGGTTTTTTGTCCTTGCGATAGTTTACTGAGAATGATGTTTTCCAGTTTCATCCATGTCCCTACAAAGGACA